>NC_081772.1:3722500-3767500 GCF_963082965.1 Carassius carassius
AGCATTTATTAAAAATTGAGTTCTTTTGAAACATTATAAATGTCTTTGCTGTAACTTTTGATCAATTTAATGTATACATTTCTTCTTCAAAAACTCCAAACAGCAGGTTACATTATATAACTTAAATAATATTTAAATTATAATTGAATATTTTAATGACAATCATCTATACTAATCCAAGATACAGTTTAAAAGATCATGTTAAAGGGATACTCCACCCTAAAATGAAAATGTTGTCATTAAATCACTTACCCCCATGTCGTTCCAAACCCGTCAGTTAGTCTTTGGAACACAATTTAAGATATTTTGGATGAAAACCTGGAGGCTTGAGACTGTCCCATAGTAGGGCTGTGCAATTAATCGCATTCAATTGTCATGCGCATTTTGTCATTAAAGCCGGTCCCGTGATTAGTAGTAAATCACCATCACCTGCTTTCAGATTGAGTGGCTTTCACTACACAGAGCCGTAGTTCTCTGACAAGCTAGGCGATATCGCGTTCGAAATCTATCTCGATTCATCTGCGATTATGAGCGCGGTTTTGCCTAATTGTCAGAGAACTACGGATCTGTGTAGTGAAAGCTGCTCAATCTGAAAGCAGGTGATGGTGATTTACTACTAATCACAGAACCGGCTTTACTGATGAGGAAATAACAGTTTCAAGGTCCAAGAAAATATATGAAAAGTCGTTGTCAGAATACTTCATCTGCCATTAGACGTGCAATCTTAGTTATATGAAGCGACTGGAAAACTTTTTGTAAGCGAAGGAAACAAAAATAACGACTTTATTCAATAATTCCTTTGTCGACGGTCTCCTCTGTGTCACTCCATATCACCGTGCTGCGATATCTTCTGTGTCCTCCGCACCACAAGGATGCTGTTTTATTTAAAATCAAAGCTAAATACACATAGAAAAAGCACATCCTTGTGGTGAGGAGGACACAGAAGATATCGCAGCACGGTGATATGGAGTGACACAGAGAAGACCGTCGACAAAGGAATTATTGAATAATGTCGTTATTTTTGTTTTCTTCGCTTACAAAAAGTGTTCCCGTCACTTCACATAACTCAGATTGCATGTCTAATGGCAGATGGAGTATTCTGACAACGACTTTTCACACCTTTTATGGACACTGTTATATACTTGGCAGTCTATGCGACAGTCACAAGCCTCCAGGTTTTCATCCAAAAGTTTTGGGGTGGAGTACTCCTTTAAGCACATATATTAGAAGTTCACAGAAATTACCTGACCAAAGTCTCATTTTTGTACTTTCATAATTGGGTCACCCTGAAGAGATGTTAATAAACAGAGACACTAGCGTTCACGTTGACTCACTCTTGGTCAGGATCTGCAGGTCTTCTACAGACGGCGCTCCGCTGCTCCTGTCATACGGGATCACCGTCGTCAAATACTGGAAAACAGACAAAGACAATCAAAAACATACCACTTTCATAGATTATTAAACTGTTTTTTTTTATTTTTTATGACAGAACATGAACAAAAAAATATATTATAATTATTCGAGAACAGATAGGTTTTCCCTGAATGTATTTAAACATGTCAAAATGTATAAAATGAAGCTAAATTAGTATTGATATTTGAAAGCATTATGAATTTAGCCAAATTGTTTGGTAATTGAACAGACGAGGGTTTTGTACAGAGCTTTGAAAATGTTCCAGTCCTACAGAAATCTATGGAGATTTCTGCGGATGGGATTTTTGTGTGGGCTTGATAATGAGTGATTAGCATCCTTACGGTTCCTGGCACATGTGAGCGGTTGGATATCTGATTGCCGCCTGTGGCCTTTATCTTCCTCTTTTTCTTCAGCAGCTCTCGATGTTCTTTCTGTCTGTTCTGCACGTCGATGAGCGCCGAGATGAATGTGTTCTTCACCTCCTTCTCATAGTCCAGCTCCTCCCTCACTGCCAGCTGATAGATCAGCTCCTCGGAGAAACCACGGATCTGTCGCTCCACTTCCTCCAGACGCTCCAGCAGCTCAGACACGCACAGACCACGCAACCCTGAGACAGAGAGGCGTGAAAAGATCAAACGATTGAGTAAAAAGTCTGCAGTCATTCAAAAACACAAGCTTATCTTCATTTCTACAGCACTGTTATTTCATAACACACTCGTTTCAACACTACTCTCTGACAGAGATCTGTGTGAACTTCCAATATAACATCCCTCAAAAGTACTTTTTAGTAAAATACACTACAAAAACATGCCAGTGCATGGGTTGTCATTCTTTTTTTTATCAACCAAACCCCTCAATACATAGAATACGTGAGAATTTCAGTTACTATTTTAATTCCTCAATGACACATTTGCATTTTCTCTGATGTTGGTCAAAGGTCAGATGGCATGCAAGTGAACAGATAAAACATAAGTGTTTTATTTTGATCATTTTCGTTTTAAAATGATCTACAGTGTATTGTGACTGCGATTTGAACTGCAATATGACATTTAATCTCAAATAAAAACTATATATCTAAAACTATATTTATAAATTATATAGCAATTTTATATAAGATTTCAATTAACTGTGCACCCTCTTAATATAAATAACGAAAAGTAATATAATATAAATTGAAGCCATTTGGGAAACCCTGTGCTAATGTACAAACTAAAAATAAAATATTAACAGGCAGTCATGTACAACAGTCACACATAAATAAGCATTTCATACAATTGTTTAAGAAAACTGTCAGGAATAAAGAACTAAAACATTGAGAGCAGTGAGAGGTTTTCTATTGTTTTGAAGTTTGATCACTTAGAAAGACTGGTATCATTACATTATATTTTAGTGTCGACTTGGTTTTAAGGTATCTTTACTTATAAAATCCATGCTTTATATTTATACAGTAATCATTATTTAACACTTAATTATCAAAGGCAGGGTTTCTCACACTGGGGTTCATGAGGGAACTTGCAGGGGATTCTGAGTAGAGGAAAAAATTATAAAAATAATTGTGTGTGTGTGTGTGTGTGTATATATATATAGATAGATATGTATGTATATGAATGAATAAATAATGTAAAAACAAAAAATATAATTTAATAAAAATAAAAAAATTAGGAAAAATTAATTATAAAATTAAAATAAAACAACAAAAAGATTAAATATTTTATTTGTTTACCTGGATGCCACATGACCATTAACTAAAATCAGAGAACCATGCAAAAATGTTGTTAAATTATTGAAAAATTAACTTGAAATATTTTAGATCAAAAGGGGTTCAGCTGACAGTAAAAAGCCATGAATACACACATGCAGTACTTACGCTCCTCGCAGCTGCTTCTGGATGTGGATTGTGTGAGCACATGTAACTCATGTGACATCAAGGAGAGGTCAAACTGAGACGGACTCTCGTATTCCTCGTCGTCTGGAGACTGTTGCATGATCTCTTCAATCTCTTCTATGACCTGATTAACACACAGGTTATGAGGTTATAAAATACCCAAATCATGTTTGGCATTAAATATACTGCTGTAAACAGGTTTCTATGATGGAGGAAAGTTATTATTGCATCGATATCTGGCCCTAACTTATTTAGTCTCAAAGGTATGAAGTGTATAAACCTGTTCTGCAGTAAACAGCGGCTCCTCGTTCACACATGAGATGATGATGGTGTGCATGTCCATCTGATCTCTGAGCTCCTCGTCATCAGACTCGTCAAGATTATTGACCTCCACCCTCTGAAATACACACATGTATAGTGAGAGCTCTGTCTGTACTGATTGAAAGAGAGATGGATGAATGGATGAACACATGAATCTCACCTCCTGAGGTCTGATGTTCAGCGTGGGCAGGTGAAGTGAACGAGTGTGAGATGTTTTCCAGTCCACTGGCATCACATTGCCGTAGTTCTCCGTCAAAGTGTTCCATATCCTTTGAAACAACAAGAAAACAGAAGAATTAATTAGAAAGACAGTATCTACAAGATTTCATAAGGTTCATATTTGCAGGTTATGGCTTCATACACTCAACCCTGTGGAACATATGAAATTATTATTTTTTTCCCCAAATAGAATAGTTTATTGTACAATTAGACAAAATCCAAAAAGAAAAAAAAAGTTTGCATATATGTTTTTGTCTGTAATCTGGCTTCTGATTTGGAAAAATATGCAATTTGATGCAGTTGCTGATATTTATATGGCCAAAAAGTAATTTCAAATTTTGTTCGCTTGCAATGTAAATCAATAAGATTTAGATAAAAGTATAGCAGACATAAATATCAGCTGTAACTCTATTTCTCTCAGTAATGTCTTAGTAAGAGGACATTAATATTTAGTTTAAAAAAATATTATTATCATTATAATTATACATGCTATTACTATTTAAATACTTCTACTATTACCCATTTGTCATTTCTGCTTATTTTCCATTGCTGTTACCACCATTGCCGTTTTATTGATGTTTTTGTGTTTTGTTGTTGTGTTTTGTGTTCACCCTATGTGTTTTTTGCACTCCTAATTCAAAAACTAATTCAAAAAAATATTTAGTTTTATGATCCAATCTCAGTCATTTCAAAACATATAATGCAATGCAGTACAATAATGATTGAGAGTTGAACAAATAAACGTTCATCAAAACCCTGCTTTTAGTAAATCTAAGTTGCATCAGTCCAGTAATGTTCATCTTGTAATATTGATAACGCTATAAAAGTAATTCTACCGTTTACTTTATAAAAATAATTCAATATTTCATTATCAGAGTATGACTTCTAAAATATTGTACCACGGTACTTTTTTGCAGGAAGATTTTGGTATAATTAGCTAATATGACATATACAAAATACCCTTACAAAAAAGACGAGGCTGACTCCAGCTCCTTATTCGCCAAACTATCCGTTCCACCTTAAAAATGTCTAGCGGTTGTTAATCCTTCCCCCTCAGTGCTATTGGTTGTATTTTTTAAAGGAACAGTTGCACAAAAATGACATGCTTCATACAGCAGTTAACAATGAACGTTAAAAATATATAGTTCTGTAAAAATTTATTGTATGTTTCAATAAGTGATGCTCGCGAGTGATTCAGGCAGACTTCTTTTTTAATTTAAACGCCATGCCTTACTCAAAGTTTTTTCAACATATCCTGTATGAATGGAACAAGATAATATTGTTTGCCGCTCTTATGTAATTTTTATTAAAATGTATCCATTACTGTAAAAGATTAAATGAACATATACATTATTTATCTGTCGCACAAAATCTTGTATTACTGCAATTTCTGATGAGCTGTTGAAGAAACGTGCCCTACTCAACTGTATTCTGACAAAGCATGTTGGGCATGTCATCATTTTGTTATTTCAAAGGTTCTCAAAAAAAGGAGCACCTACAGGGCAAGATTAATTCACTCTATAACGAAATCCTGCATTAGAAAATTTTCTGATATTGTGTTATGGAACTATGATCCAGAGAATATGCCTTCAATAGAAACTTTATGGGCCGAAAAAGCATATTGGGCATGTCATAATTTTCTTGTTTCAAGGTTCTCAAAAAAAGAAGCACGTAGAGGGCAAGAGTAATTCACTCTCTACTGAAATCCTGCATTAGAACATCTTATGATATTTTATTATGTAAATATAACCCAGAGAATATGCCCTCAATAGCAACTTTATGGGCCGAAAAAGCATATTGGGCATGTAATCATTTTCTTGTTTCAAAGGTTCTCAAAAAAAGGATCATGTAGAGGGCAAGAGTAATTCACTCTCTAACTAAACCCTGCATTAGAACATTTTCTGATGACTTATTATGGAAATATGACCCAGAGAAAATGCCCTCAATAGCAACTTTATGAGCCGAAAAGTATATCTGACATGTCATAATATTTTTGTTTCAAAGGTTCTCAAAAAAAGGAGCACTTAGAGGGCAAGAGTAATTCACTTTCTAATGAGATCCTGCATTAGAACATTTTCTGATAATTTATTACGGAAATATAACCCAGAGAAAATGCCCTCCAAAGCAACTGTATATGCAAAAAAGCATATTGGGCATGTCATCATTTTCTTATTTCAAAGGTTCTCAAAAAAAGGAGCACGTAAAGGGCAAGAGTAATTCACTCTCTAATGAGTTCCTGCATTAAAAACATATTCTGATGTTTTATTATGGAAATATAACCCAGAGAAAATGCCCCCAAAGCAACTTTATGGGCCGAAAAAGCATATTGGGCATGTCATCATTTTCTTGTTTCAAAGGTTCTCAAAAAAAGGAGCATGTAGAGGGCAAGAGTAATTCACTCTCTAATGAATTCGTGCATTAGAACATTTTGTGATGTTTTATTATGGAAATATAACCCAGAGAAAATGCTGTCAATAGCAACTTTATGGGCCGGAAAAGCATATTTGGCATGTCATCATTTCCTTGATTCAAAGTTTCTCAAAAAAAGAAGCATGTAGAGGGCAAGAGTAATTCAATCTCTAACGTGATCCTCAATTAGAACATTTTCTGATAGTTTATTACGGAAATATAACCCAGAGAATATGCCCTCAACGGCAAATTTGGGCCGAAAAGGCATATTGGGCATGTAATCATTTTCTTGTTTCAAAGGTTCTCAAAAAAAGGAGCACTTAGAGGGCAAGAGTAATTCACTTTCTAACGAGATCCTGCATTAGAACATTTTCTGATGATTTATTATGGAAATATGACCCAGAGAAAATGCCCTCAATAGCAACTTTATGAGCCGAAAAGCATATCTGACATGTCATAATATTTTTGTTTCAAAGGTTCCCAAAAAAAGGAGCACGTAGAGGGCAAGAGTAATTCACTTTCTAATGAGATCCTGTATTAGAACATTTTCTGATAATTTATTACGGAAATATAACCCAGAGAAAATGCCCCCAAAGCAACTTTATGGGCCGAAAAAGCATATTGGGCATGTCATCATTTTCTTGTTTCAAAGGTTCTCAAAAAAAGGAGCATGTAGAGGGCAAGAGTAATTCACTCTCTAATGAATTCGTGCATTAGAACATTTTCTGATGTTTTATTATGGAAATATAACCCAGAGAAAATGCTGTCAATAGCAACTTCATGGGCCGGAAAAGCATATTTGGCATGTCATCATTTCCTTGATTCAAAGTTTCTCAAAAAAAGAAGCATGTAGAGGGCAAGAGTAATTCAATCTCTAACGTGATCCTCAATTAGAACATTTTCTGATGTTTTATTATGGAAATATAACCCAGAGAAAATGCCCTCAATAGCAGCTTTATGGGGCCGAAAAAGCATATTGGGCATGTCATCATTTTCTTGTTTCAAAGGTTCTTAAAAAAAAGGAGCACTTAGAGGGCAAGAGTAATTCACTTTCTAACGAGATCCTGCATTAGAACATTTTCTGATGATTTATTACGGAAATATAACCCAGAGAATATGCCCTCCAAAGCAACTGTATATGCGAAAAAGCATATTGGGCATGTCATCATTATCTTATTTCAAAGGTTCTCAAAAAAAGGAGCACGTAAAGGGCAAGAGTAATTCACACTCTAATGAGTTCCTGCATTAAAAACATTTTCTGATGTTTTATTATGGAAATATAACCCAGAGAAAATGCCCCCAAAGCAACTTTATGGTCCGAAAAAGCCTATTGGGCATGTCATCATTTTCTTGTTTCAAAGGTTCTCAAAAAAAGGAGCACGTAGAGGGCAAGAGTAATTCACTCTCTAACGAGATCCTGCATTAGAACATTTTCTGATGTTTTATTAAGGAAATATGACCCAGAGAATATGCCCTCAAAAGCAACTTTATGGGCCGAAAAAGCATAGTGGGCAAGTCATCATTTTCTTGTTTCAAAGGTTCTCAATTAAAGGAGCATGTAAAGGGCAAGAGTAATTCACTCTCTACTGAAATCCTGCAGTAGAACATCTTATGATTTTTTTATTATGGAAATTTAACCCAGAGAAAATGCCTTCAATAGCAACTTTATGGGTCGAAAAGCATATCTGACATGTCATAATTGTCTTGTTTCAAAGGTTCTCAAAAAAAAGAGCACGTAGAGGGAGAGAGTAATTCACTCTCTAACGAGATCCTGCATCAGAACATTTTCTGATGTTTTATTATGGATATATAACCCAGAGAATATGCCCTCCAAAGCAACTGTATATGCGAAAAAGCATATTGGGCATGTCATCATTTTCTTATTTCAAAGGTTCTCAAAAAAAGTAGCACGTAAAGGGCAAGAGTAATTCACTCTCTAATGAGTTTCTGCATTAGAACATTTCCTGATGTTTTATTATGGAAATATAACCCAGAGAAAATGCTCTCAAAAGCAACTTTATGGGCCGGAAAAGCATATTTGGCATGTCATCATTTTCTTGTTTCAATGGTTCTCAAATAAAGGATTAAGTAGAGGGCAAGAGTAATTCACTCTCTAACGAGATCCTGCATTAGAACATTTTCTGATGTTTTATCAAGGAAATATGACCCAGAGAAAATGCCCTCCAAAGCAACTTTATGGAGCGAAAACGCATATTGGGCATATCATCATTTTTTTGTTTCAAAGGTTCTCAAAAAAGGGGGCATTTAGAGGGCAAGAGTAATTCACTCTCTTATGAGATCCTGCATTAAAACATTTTATGGTGATTTGTTATGGAAATATAACCCAGAGAATATGACCTCCAAAGCAACTGTATATGCGAAAAGCATATTAGGCATGTCATCATTTCTTGTTTCAAAGGTTCTCAAAAAAATGAGCATGTTCAGGGCAAGACTAATTCACTCTCTAACAAAATCCTGCATTGGAACATTTTCTGATGTTTTATTATGAAAATATAACCCAGAGAAAATACCCAATAGCAACTTTATGGGCCGAAAAAGCATATTTGGCATGTCATTATTTTCTTGTTTCAAAGGTTCTCAAAAAATGGAACATGTAGAGGGCAAGAGTAATTCACTCTGTAACGAAATCCTGCATTAGAACATTTTCTGATGTTTTATTATGGAAATATGACCCAGAGAATATGTCCTCCGATGCATCTGTATATGCCCAAAAAGAATATTGGGCATGTCATCATTTTCTTGTTTCAAAGGTTCTCAAAAAAAGGATCATGTAGAGGGCAAGAGTAATTCACTCTCTAACTAAACCCTGCATTAGAACATTTTCTGATGTTTGATTATGGACATATAACCCAGAGAAAATGCTGTCAATTGCAACTTTATGGGCCGGAAAAGCATATTGGGCATGTCATCATTTTCTTGTTTCAAAGGTTCTCAAAAAAAGGAGCATGTAGAGGGCAAGAGTAATTCACTCTCTAATGAATTCGTGCATTAGAACATTTTCTGATGTTTTATTATGGAAATATAACCCAGAGAAAATGCTGTCAATAGCAACTTTATGGGCCGGAAAAGCATATTTGGCATGTCATCATTTCCTTGATTCAAAGTTTCTCAAAAAAAGAAGCATGTAGAGGGCAAGAGTAATTCAATCTCTAACGTGATCCTCAATTAGAACATTTTCTGATAGTTTATTACGGAAATATAACCCAGAGAATATGCCCTCAACGGCAAATTTGGGCCGAAAAGGCATATTGGGCATGTAATCATTTTCTTGTTTCAAAGGTTCTCAAAAAAAGGAGCACTTAGAGGGCAAGAGTAATTCACTTTCTAACGAGATCCTGCATTAGAACATTTTCTGATGATTTATTATGGAAATATGACCCAGAGAAAATGCCCTCAATAGCAACTTTATGAGCCGAAAAGCATATCTGACATGTCATAATATTTTTGTTTCAAAGGTTCCCAAAAAAAGGAGCACGTAGAGGGCAAGAGTAATTCACTTTCTAATGAGATCCTGTATTAGAACATTTTCTGATAATTTATTACGGAAATATAACCCAGAGAAAATGCCCCCAAAGCAACTTTATGGGCCGAAAAAGCATATTGGGCATGTCATCATTTTCTTGTTTCAAAGGTTCTCAAAAAAAGGAGCATGTAGAGGGCAAGAGTAATTCACTCTCTAATGAATTCGTGCATTAGAACATTTTCTGATGTTTTATTATGGAAATATAACCCAGAGAAAATGCTGTCAATAGCAACTTCATGGGCCGGAAAAGCATATTTGGCATGTCATCATTTCCTTGATTCAAAGTTTCTCAAAAAAAGAAGCATGTAGAGGGCAAGAGTAATTCAATCTCTAACGTGATCCTCAATTAGAACATTTTCTGATGTTTTATTATGGAAATATAACCCAGAGAAAATGCCCTCAATAGCAGCTTTATGGGGCCGAAAAAGCATATTGGGCATGTCATCATTTTCTTGTTTCAAAGGTTCTTAAAAAAAGGAGCACTTAGAGGGCAAGAGTAATTCACTTTCTAACGAGATCCTGCATTAGAACATTTTCTGATGATTTATTACGGAAATATAACCCAGAGAATATGCCCTCCAAAGCAACTGTATATGCGAAAAAGCATATTGGGCATGTCATCATTTTCTTATTTCAAAGGTTCTCAAAAAAAGGAGCACGTAAAGGGCAAGAGTAATTCACACTCTAATGAGTTCCTGCATTAAAAACATTTTCTGATGTTTTATTATGGAAATATAACCCAGAGAAAATGCCCCCAAAGCAACTTTATGGTCCGAAAAAGCCTATTGGGCATGTCA
This sequence comes from Carassius carassius, assembly GCF_963082965.1. Lineage (NCBI taxonomy): Eukaryota > Metazoa > Chordata > Actinopteri > Cypriniformes > Cyprinidae > Carassius > Carassius carassius. The sequence goes on from NC_081772.1 coordinate 3,733,089, forward strand.
TCATTTTCTTGTTTCAAAGGTTCTCAAAAAAAGGAGCACGTAGAGGGCAAGAGTAATTCACTCTCTAACGAGATCCTGCATTAGAACATTTTCTGATGTTTTATTAAGGAAATATGACCCAGAGAATATGCCCTCAAAAGCAACTTTATGGGCCGAAAAAGCATAGTGGGCATGTCATCATTTTCTTGTTTCAAAGGTTCTCAATTAAAGGAGCATGTAAAGGGCAAGAGTAATTCACTCTCTACTGAAATCCTGCAGTAGAACATCTTATGATTTTTTTATTATGGAAATTTAACCCAGAGAAAATGCCTTCAATAGCAACTTTATGGGTCGAAAAGCATATCTGACATGTCATAATTTTCTTGTTTCAAAGGTTCTCAAAAAAAAGAGCACGTAGAGGGAGAGAGTAATTCACTCTCTAACGAGATCCTGCATCAGAACATTTTCTGATGTTTTATTATGGATATATAACCCAGAGAATATGCCCTCCAAAGCAACTGTATATGCGAAAAAGCATATTGGGCATGTCATCATTTTCTTATTTCAAAGGTTCTCAAAAAAAGTAGCACGTAAAGGGCAAGAGTAATTCACTCTCTAATGAGTTTCTGCATTAGAACATTTCCTGATGTTTTATTATGGAAATATAACCCAGAGAAAATGCTCTCAAAAGCAACTTTATGGGCCGGAAAAGCATATTTGGCATGTCATCATTTTCTTGTTTCAATGGTTCTCAAATAAAGGATTAAGTAGAGGGCAAGAGTAATTCACTCTCTAACGAGATCCTGCATTAGAACATTTTCTGATGTTTTATCAAGGAAATATGACCCAGAGAAAATGCCCTCCAAAGCAACTTTATGGAGCGAAAACGCATATTGGGCATATCATCATTTTTTTGTTTCAAAGGTTCTCAAAAAAGGGGGCATTTAGAGGGCAAGAGTAATTCACTCTCTTATGAGATCCTGCATTAAAACATTTTATGGTGATTTGTTATGGAAATATAACCCAGAGAATATGACCTCCAAAGCAACTGTATATGCGAAAAGCATATTAGGCATGTCATCATTTCTTGTTTCAAAGGTTCTCAAAAAAATGAGCATGTTCAGGGCAAGACTAATTCACTCTCTAACAAAATCCTGCATTGGAACATTTTCTGATGTTTTATTATGAAAATATAACCCAGAGAAAATACCCAATAGCAACTTTATGGGCCGAAAAAGCATATTTGGCATGTCATTATTTTCTTGTTTCAAAGGTTCTCAAAAAATGGAACATGTAGAGGGCAAGAGTAATTCACTCTGTAACGAAATCCTGCATTAGAACATTTTCTGATGTTTTATTATGGAAATATGACCCAGAGAATATGTCCTCCGATGCATCTGTATATGCCCAAAAAGAATATTGGGCATGTCATCATTTTCTTGTTTCAAAGGTTCTCAAAAAAAGGATCATGTAGAGGGCAAGAGTAATTCACTCTCTAACTAAACCCTGCATTAGAACATTTTCTGATGTTTGATTATGGACATATAACCCAGAGAAAATGCTGTCAATTGCAACTTTATGGGCCGGAAAAGCATATTGGGCATGAAATCATTTTCTTGTTTCAAAGGTTCTCAAAAAAGGAGCATGTAGAGGGCAAGAGTAATTCACTTTCTAACGAGATCCTGCATTAGAACATTTTCTGATCATTTATTACGGAAATATAACCCAGAGAAAATGCCCTCCAAAGCAACTGTATATGCGAAAAAGCATATTAGGCAAGTCATCATTTTCTTATTTCAAATGTTCTCAAAAAAAGGAGCACGTAAAGGGCAAGAGTAATTCACTCTCTAATGAGTTCCTGCATTAAAAACATATTCTGATGTTTTATTATGGAAATATAACCCAGAAAATATGCCCCCAAAGCAACTTTATGGGCCGAAAAAGCATATTGGGCATGTCATCATTTTCTTGTTTCAAATGTTCTCAAAAAAAGGAGCATGTAGAGGGCAAGAGTAATTCACTCTCTAATGAATTCGTGCATTAGAACGTTTTCTGATGTTTTATTATGGAAATGTAACCCAGAGAAAATGCTGTCAATAGTAACTTTTATGAGCCGGAAAAGCATATTTGGCATGTCATCATTTTCTTGTTTCAAAGGTTCTCAAAAAAATGAGCACGTTCAGGGCAAGACTTATTCACTCTCTAACAAAATCCTGCATTAGAACATTTTCTGATGTTTTATTATGAAAATATAACCCAGAGAAAATACTCAATAGCAACTTAATGGGCCAAAAAAGCATATTTGGCATGTCATAATTTTTTTGTATTAAAGGTTCTTAAAAAAGGTAAGCCACACACTTAATTAAAACAAATTACAGAAATGGCTACATATTTGTACTGCCAATGTGCTACAGTTCATGGCCCGGTTCCCCAATAACGCTCACTCTTAGCGCACTAAGAAGACCTCGAAAGATATATCTGTTTTTAAGTGTGTTCCCCTAAGTGTCCCTTAGGAAGCTTCTTAACACGCTGCCGCTTACGTTCGACGTTACAAAAGCGCTATCCCAAGTGAAAGTGCTGAATTAGTTGGCATCGATTGCTCAGGAATCGATTTTCCACTTCACGCGAAGGTGCATTACAGCGTTAAGAAAGACAACACGTTCAATGCAAATGAAACATTCCTCAAATTATTCCAGTAACATTTATTTTAACATAGTTTAAGTAATCAGAAAAATATATACTATAAATTAAATTATAAAATGGTCAGTAATATGTTCACACCATATGTTGTGACGGTTAGATGAACAGGGTATCCCTCGCTAATCATCCACCCTCCTTATCCCATTGTGCCACTTGTGCCGTTTCTTGTCTTGGGTTTAACGACCTCTAAAAATTGTGTAATACACTTTTATACTAGGGTTAAGGTACTTTACAATCAGAATTGATTGACAAGCAGCTGCAGTTACTTCTGTTTAATGTGGTATTGATTGCCATTGGTTAATGTTTTCAATAAAAAGCAACCTATCTACAATAAACAGAGAGAGTTATATACAGAATATGGTGGGGAAGCAACGTAAAAAAAAGGTCAATAAGCTTCTCGTCAGAGGAACTTGAAGTTTTGCTGGACCTTGCGACCTAGTCGGAGATCACAACCCTATATATATATGGTCTACTATAACCTGCACATTTATGGCCGCGTATCCCTTTCACGATATGTACGCCAGATCAATCACTGATGGATTGGCGATAGGGCGAGTGTGCCATCCAACAGGCCCAAGACTCTGGGGATGCCAGCAATGTCATGACAGCCCTGCTGCACCTCCTGGACCTCCTGGACCTCCTGACATGTTGCCGCCAGCCAGATGTAATCCCCGGCATGGCACAGAAGGGCGTTGGTGACAGTGGATGCACCTCCACACCGAGGTCTTGATTAGGCCGTAGCTCTCTCCCACAACCTCGATGAAGCTCTCTGTAGCAAAAAACCCTAGCGCTGCAAGCAGCTGGACTTCAGGGCTTAAAGCAAAATTATTAAAAGGATTATTAGGAACAGTTGTTCAATTTCTCATTAATGCAATTATCTAATCAACCAATCAGATGGCAGTTGCTTCAATGCATTTAGGGGTGTGGTCCTGGTCAACACAATCTCCTGAACTCCAAACTGAATGTCAGAATGGGAAAGAAAGGTGATTTAAGCAATTTTGAGCGTGGCATGTTTGTTGGTGCCAGACAGGCTGGTCTGAGTATTTCACAATATGCTCAGTTACTGGGATTTTCACACACAACCATTTCTAGGGTTTACAAAGAATGGTGTGAAAAGGGAAAAACATCCAGTTTGTCCGGCAGTCCTGTGGGCAAAAATGCCTTGTTGATGCTAGAGGTCAGAGGAGAATGGGCTGACTGATTCAAGCTGATAGAAGAGCAACTTTGACTGAAATAACCACTTGTTACAACCAAGGTATGCAGCAAAGCATTTTTGAAGCCACAACACGCACAACCTTGAGGCGGATGGGCTACAACAGCAGAAGACCCCACTGGGTACCACTCATCTCCACTACAAATAGGAAAAAGAGTCTACAATATGCACAAGCTCACCAAAATTGGACAGTTGAAGACTGGAAAAATGTTGCCTGGTCGGATGAGTCTTGATTTCTGTTGAGACATTTAGATGGTAGAGTCAGAACCTACGTGGGAGGGGTTCTGAACATCATATTTTCAAATCAACATACAAAAATGTTGTAACTAGAGATTTCCTTTCAGAATTATTTTTATGTAATACTCTACATTGCCTTTTTTAAAACTTTCAAATAATGTAAGTTTGCACTCCATTGATACAATGTCAACATATATGGTTACCTAGGTGGGCCGGGTTCTGAGCTTCATATTTTTATTATAAAATGTTTTTATGCAGGATTTCATTAGATAATGAATTTTGAATTATTATTATTATTATTATTGGGAACTTTTTAAGTATTTAAGTTGTGATTCCCACTACACTGTAGGCATATGCAGTTGCTTAAAACATCAGAAAAATGTTCTAATGCAGGATCTCGTTAGAGAGTGAATTACTCTTGCCCTCTACGTGCTCCTTTTTTTAGAACCTTTGAAACAAGAAAATTATGACATGCCAATTTGCTTTTTCGACCCATAAACTTGCTATTGAGGACATATTTCCATAATAAAACATCAGAAAATGTTCTAATGCAGGATCTTGTTTGAGAGTGAATTACTCTTGCCCTTTACGTGCTCCTTTTTTTGAGAACCTTTGAAACAAGAAAATGATGACATGCCCAATATGCTTTTGCTGCATATACAGATGCTTTGGAAGGCATTTTCTCTGGGTCAAATTTCCATAATAAAACATCAGACAATGTTCTAAGGCCTAAAAAAAAAATTGTTTGGTTCCGGTTTCCGACCGACCCTGTCAATTTATGTGCGACCCAAATTTATTTTATGAGACTGGGGAAGAACGGTCTTTCACACATCGTTAATTAAATTACAGTTTCCTTTAAATGCTGCTTTACACTAAAGTAATCCGTTAAAAACCATTAAGTATTGCATCAAAACCCTTTAACTGTCAATTCCTAAAGTGAGCTATAACTTAAGGTTTGGAAATCGTAACATAAAGAGAAACACGGGGGGGGGGGGGGGGTCAACAATATATCGCGGAACAGAGAGGGCACTGACAACATGCTGACAGAGAGGACATTAACATTACCAGCTTACTTTTAATATGAAACAAAGTCTCATTTGGTTATTTCACCTTTCAAATGTGGTCATTTTTTAAAGAAATGTAAACAATAAATACCGTTTTGTGGCTCTTGAATGTGTCGAACAGATCGCTGTAAGTTAGATCATCAGTTAAAATTAACTGATCGTCTCTTGCTTCTAGTTAATTTATAGCATCAAAATCAAATAAACCACATAAATGAGCATAACAAAGAATGTTGTTTGACTACAAAAAGATGTCTGTACACTCCGTTTTTCAAGTTCAAATCCTCCATGTTAATCTACTATGAGATCGCCTGTCAAACTCCCGCGAAGGCTTTTTGTGTGTGTGTGTGTGCGTTTTGCGTGTCTATGGCAACAACAGACTTTAAACGGGAATACAGAATCACTGTCGTAAAAGTACCGTTACACACATTTAAAATAAACGCGCGTGTGTGTGTGTGTAAAACTGCCACTGGAGAAAAAAAAAAAAAAAAAAATAATAATAATAAGTCCCTACCGACCAATGACCTCAACTGACAACCAACCGGAACCAAACTTTTTTTTTTTTTAGGCCTAATGCAGGGTCTCGTTAGAAAGGGAATTACTCTTGCCCTCTACGTGCTCCTTTTTTTAAGAACCTTTGAAACAAGAAAATGATGACATGCCCAATATGCTTTTTCGGCCCATAAAGTTGCTATTGAGGACATTTTCTCTGGGTCATATTTCCTTAATAAAACATCAGAAAATGTTCTAATGCAGGATCTCATTAGAGAGTGAATTACTCTTGCCCTCTACATGCTCCTTTTTTTGAGAACCTTTGAAACAAAAAAATTATGAAATGCCAAATATGCTTTTCGGCCCAGAAAGTTGCTATTGAGGGCATATTCTCTGGGTTATATTTACATAAAAAAACATCATAAGATGTTCTAATGCAGGATTTTAGTAGCAAGTGAATTACTCTTGCCCTTTACGTGCTCCTTTTTTTGAGAACTTTTGAAATAAGAAAATGATGACATGCCCAATATGCTTTTTCCTATATACAGTTGCTTTGGAGGGCATTTTCTCTGGGTTATATTTCTGTAATAAATTATCAGAAAATGTTCTAATGCAAGATCTAGTTAGAAAGTGAATTACTCTTGCCCTCTACATGCTCCTTTTTTTGAGAACCTTTGAAACAAAAATATTATGACATGCCCAATATGCTTTTTCGGCCCATAAAGTTGCTATTGAGGGCATATTCTCTGGGTCATATTTCCATAATAAATCATCAGAAAATGTTCTAAGGCAGGATATTGTTAGAGAGTCAATTACTCATGCCCTCTACATGCTCCTTTTTTTGAGAACCTTTGAAACATGAAAATGATGACATGTCAGATATGCTTTTCGACCCATAAAGTTGCTATTGAAGGCATTTTCTCTGGGTTAAATTTCCATAATAAAAAATCATAAGATGTTCTAATGCAGGATTTCAGTAGAGAGTGAATTACTCTTGCCCTTTACATGCACCTTTTATTGAGAACCTTTGAAATAAGAAAATGATGACATGCCCAATATGCTTTTTCGCATATACAGTTGCTTTGGAGGGCATTTTCTCTGGGTTATATTTCCGTAATAAATTATCAGAAAATGTTCTAATGCAGGATCTCATTAGAAAGTGAATTACTCTTGCCCTCTACGTGCTCCTTTTCTTGAGAACCTTTGAAACAAAAATATTATGACATGTCAGATATGCTTTTCGGCTCATAAAGTTGCTATTGAGAGCATTTTCTCTGGGTTATATTTCCATAATAAAACATCAGAAAATGTTCTAAGGCAGGATATTGTTAGAGAGTCAATTACTCTTGCCCTCTACATGCTCCTTTTTTTGAGAACCTTTGAAACAAGAAAATGATGACATGCCCACTATGCTTTTTCGGCCCATAAAGTTGCTTTTGAGGGCATATTCTCTGGATCATATTTCCTTAATAAAACATCAGAAAATGTTCTAATGCAGGATCTCGTTAGAGAGTGAATTACTCTTGCCCTCTACATGCTTCTTTTTTTGAGAACCTTTGAAACAAGAAAATGATGACAATGCCCAATAGGCTTTTTCGGACCATAAAGTTGCTTTGGGGGCATTTTCCCTGGGTTATATTTCCATAATAAAACATCAGAAAATGTTTTTAATGCAGGAACTCATTAGAGAGTGAATTACTCTTGCCCTTTACGTGCTCCTTTTTTTGAGAACCTTTGAAACAAGAAAATGATGACAATGCCCAATAGGCTTTTTCGGACCATAAAGTTGCTTTGGGGGCATATTCTCTGGGTTATATTTCTGTAATAAATCATCAGAAAATGTTCTAATGCAGGATCTCGTTAGAAAGTGAATTACTCTTGCCCTCTAAGTGCTCCTTTTTTTAAGAACCTTTGAAACAAGAAAATGATGACATGCCCAATATGCTTTTTCGGCCCCATAAAGCTGCTTTTGAGGGCATTTTCTCTGGGTTATATTTCCATAATAAAACATCAGAAAATGTTCTAATTGAGGATCACGGTAGAGATTGAATTAATCTTGCCCTCTAGATGCTCCTTTTTTTGAGAAACTTTGAAACAAGAAAATGATGACATGCCCAATATGCTTTTCCGGCCCATAAAGTTGCTATTGACAGCATTTTCTCTGGGTTATATTTCCATAATAAAACATCAGAAAATGTTCTAATGCACGAATTCATTAGAGAGTGAATTACTCTTGCCCTCTACATGCTCCTTTTTTTGAGAACCTTTGAAACAAGAAAATGATGACATGCCCAATATGCTTTTTCGGCCCATAAAGTTGCTTTGGGGGCATTTTCTCTGGGTTATATTTCCATAATAAAACATCAGAATATGTTTTTAATGCAGGAACTCATTAGAGAGTGAATTACTCTTGCTCTTTACGTGCTCCTTTTTTTGAGAACCTTTGAAATAAGAAAATGATGACATGCCCAATATTCTTTTTCGCATATACAGTTGCTTTGGAGGGCATTTTCTCTGGGTTAAATTTCCGTAATAAATTATCAGAAAATATTCAAATCAGGATCTCATTAGAAAGTGAATTACTCTTGCCCTCTACGTGCTCCTTTTTTTTAGGGCTGCAACTAACGATTATTTTGATAATCGATTAATCTGTCGATTATTTTTACGATTAATCGATTAATCGGTTTATGTACTTATATTTTAGTTTTTCCCATTTTTTCCCCAAGTAAATTATTAATAAATGGTCTTTATCATTCAGCATAGATTTAAGAGATTTTAACCATTTTGCACTGTCATATCCTCATCAAAAATATACCTGGAGTTGTTTTATTGTGTTAGTAATCCTTTGTCGAACTCTTCTGCAATCAGAACACTGACCCATACTCTAGCAAATTTCACAAGGAGATTTCAAATAATGTTTTCACCATGGCAGTCCTTAGAGCTCCTAAAGTAGTTTAACATCCTGAACAAAGCTTATTAAGGAATCTTTCAGAACATATTTTCACGAAGAATAAGGATAAAACAGAATAAAATTGCAGTGCATTGTATTTTATTATATACTGGGAAAAAGCTTTATAGCTTTTGCTGTGAAATTGTAAACAATCCTTCAAAAAAAGTGCCAATGGCATGAAACCTGAATGGAACTCACAATTTAAAGTAAAATCCATCAGAAGGTTGTCCAGAAAAAAAAAATAGGACACACACAAAAAACCTGCTGTGTGAAAAAGAGCAGTGAATAATACTTAGAAAAAAAAGTGCATTTCAAATATCTACATTTACCTCTCTCATTCAGTCATAATTAGGCTGCACGACTGAATTTTGAACTAGTAAACGACAAACTGATCACAGAACATGTTTGTAAAGCTTTAAATGTTAACTGTTAAAAAGCAATGTTATCAGCTTTTACGACTAAACATTTGCAAACAACATTGTACTGGAGAATCTGCACAAATGAAAGTCTTAGGGGCCGTTCACAAATCGCGCCTAAAAACGCGTGGAAAACGCTAGGCGCACCGCTTTCTCCTTCTTTCCAAAGCGCTCGCGCAGAAGCGCCCCTGAGGCGTCTGCCTTTGATAAGCAACCATGACGTGCTCTCTCCTTGAAGACGCGGAAATTTCAGCAAAGGATAAATGGATTTGCAGCTCAAAAATCGCTTGCAGTAGCTCTGCTACTAAATTTATTTCAAAATGGAAATCCATATACAACTATGATCAGCTGTTCCTTTCATCTTGACTGAGCTTTTAACGTTGTTACGGGAAAGGATGAAGCTGATTGGTTAGTTCTTGTCACATGACCCGCGGTGCGGTTGCTGCATTCTGAAAAGTTGAAATGTTTTTAACTCGATGCGGTGCGGTGTTGGAAATAACGAACTTGAGCGCGCAAAAGACGCGATATGTGAACGTCCCCTTAAACAGTGCAGTAGTGCAGAGTTTACAGGTTACTCTTCTTTTTTAAAGGCTCAATGTAAAGTACTCCCACATCACGCTGAATGCTGCAGACATAGACATCATATGATGTCTATGGCTGCAGAGACGCTGTTCGGGAAGCACGTGACATAAAACAAGGCCAGCTATTGGCTATTCGCTACTTCTCCTGTTGTACTGGCTGAGTAAAACCTCCGGTGGCTCATTACTGCCACACTTTGGTCACCGCAGATTTGAAATATGCCGCTTACGGCAAATAAAAGTTATTTAGCAACGAATCGATGACTAAATTAGTTGACAACTATTTTAATAATCGATTTTAATCGATTCGTTGTTTCAGCTCTACTTTTTTTGAGAACCTTTGAAACAAAATATTATGACATGTCAGATATGCTTTTCGGCTCATAAAGTTGCTATTGAAATCCATATCAGAAAATTTTCTAATGCAGGATTTCGTTATAGAGTGAATTAATCTTGCCCTGTAGGTGCTCCTTTTTTTGAGAACCTTTGAAATAACAAAATGATGACATGCCCAACATGCTTTGTCAGAATACAGTTGAGTAGGGCACATGTTTCTTCAACAGCTCATCAGAAATTGCAGTAATACAAGATTTTGTGCGACAGATAAATAATGTATATGTTCATTTAATCTTTTACAGTAATGGATACATTTTAATAAAAATTACATAAGAGCGGCAAACAATATTATCTTGTTCCATTCATACAGGATATGTTGAAAAAACTTTGAGTAAGGCATGGCGTTTAAATTAAAAAAGAACTCTGCCAGAATCACTCGCGAGCATCACTTATTGAAACATACAATAAATTTTTACAGAACTATATATTTTTAACGTTCATTGTTAACTGCTGTATGAAGCATGTCATTTTTGTGCAACTGTTCCTTTAAAAAATACAACCAATAGCACTGAGGGGGAAGGATTAACAACCGCTAGACATTTTTAAGGTGGAACGGATAGTTTGGCGATTAAAGAGCTGGCGAATAAGGAGCTGGAGTCAGCCTCGTACAAAAAAGTTATTTCCCAGAGTACCAGGGTACTAGCACACTAAATCATGGTACTTTTGTAGTGTAAATAAACAGCAAAATATGAAACCTAACCACTAATTATCTTCTCATTTCAGTAACGTTAATTAAAACTGGAGCGAGTATATTTACACAAACATATTTACTGTTTAAAACATGAAATACTACATGCCATATTTCATGTTGTTATAATATTTGGAGTATGTTTTTGTTACTCACTCGTCGTCGCGCAGCAACTCGGACTCACTCACTGAGACGCTCGTGCACGCGCTGCGTGAGGAAGGGAAGCTCGCGCTCAGCGTCTCGTCGAAAGATGCGGAGTTTAGGATCTGCGGTGAATTATCCGGTGCCGCGGTCCAGCTAGTGTGCGAATCGGCTACTTTGAATTCGTTAAAATCCGCCCAGTCTTCATCGAGAGGAGCGACCGGAGCCGCCATTACTGTAGCGTACGACGGGATGCAGCGTGCGCGCGCGATAGAGGACGTAGGGGGCGGGGCGGGGCGGGGCGAAGCTGCCACGCAAACACCACTAAGCCGCTTTCACAAACTTACTCGTTTCAAGTAAGATATTAGGATCTGTTTTATTAATAACTATGTCTACCTCTTGTACCTGTAAAAAAACAAAAACAAAAAAAGGACTGTTTGCTTCCATGTTTTTTTTAATAATAATAATATTTATTTTATTTAATTTGTAATGTTGTGGTTTGTTTATTTGGTTTTATCTTTGGTTTATGAATAAATAAATGTATCGTGGTCTGCAATAAGATGTTATTTATTCAATTATTATTTAAAAATAGCATTACTTATTTTTACTGTTATTTATATTTGGATCATTACTGTCATTATAGGTTTTATATATGCATTTTTTATTATTTTATTTCGTGTAAATAATGATTATTTGTATATTGATTTTAATTGTAATTATATCTTTAGTTTAAAAAAAGTAGTATTTAAATGCTATGAAAAATTTCAAATAGTGTCTTTATAGCAATATTAAAGTAATATTCTTTGTAGTTGTCTTTATTATTGTACATCTGCCACTATTACTATTCTGCCTTATTGTAGCAGGGTTATTTTTGTCACCAAATAACCAAAAGTAATCAAATATTCTGTGAAGGTAAAGGGGCACAGTTTAACCCATGCAGACCAGGTGGAATGCTTCATTGAGTTTCAAAACCCTGAATGCTTTATTGAAAATATGCATACATAACACATCTCCTACACAACAATACAAAACAGTACAATCACTTTTGAAATAACACATTTAATGCAAATGGATGCCCCTTGTACAGGAGCAGTTATCATGAGGAAAACTTCTCACACGTCTGATTCACAGTCAAACATGAGAGCAACACATCTGCAGTTAGCTGGAAAAGAAAGACACTCTTGCAAATGGTTCGTAAAGTACACAAACCCCACAGTACAAGAGTAACAATACTACCCCCATCATCATACGCATTACTAACATGTCCACTGCTGTAACCAGCAGGCTTGTATTTAGTTCTTTAAAACAATGTGGAGAAGTAAAAGCCAAAGAAACTGCTCTATCAGCTAAATGAACAGCAAAGATGTGTCACAGTGCACAAGCATCAGCCTGGTCCGAGTAGCGGCCAATTATTGTTCAGATTTTATTCAATTTTTAAGCTTATGGCACAAAATGGTCCTCAAGTAAACAGGCAAAATTCAATTAAAACCAAAACAGGCAGATGTTGCGGACCTATTCAAAGCCATTCGATATCAAAATCAATTTACAAACCTTTAATAACTGGAAAATCATCCATGAATTCTTCTCAAATAATTGCTTATAATTATTTCCACAAGCTGTCAGGTTGGCAAGGATAAACCCCTAAAAATGTCTCTGTATTAAAGTGACGTAACTTTATAAAAGATTTTCTGGACAATTTGGATTTCCGAATGAACTTTCACCTGTGAGGCAGGCCGGGGAGTTTAGCACCATCTTATGACTGAGGAAAGCATATGTGGATGTTAATAAAATTATGGTTAATGTAACTATTTATAAAAAAAAGAAAAAAAAAGAAAAAAGAAAAAAAGCTAATAATGCTTAAATAAAAGTAAAAAAAAAAAAAAAAAAAAAAAAGAGGAGACAATTTATCTGGTTATAGTTTAATATAATGATACAGAGATAAAGTCAACAATAACAAAAAAATATTGTAAACCAAAAAAAGTAACAAAAACTTCCATAAAAACAGGCAGAAAAGCATTTCTTTTCAAACATTTAATATCAGTCCATAGCAAATATTTCTCTCCAAAAAGGGGACTCAGAAGCTGGATATTTGGTGTAAACAGCTCAGATCAGGGAACGTGACAGTGTGGATGTAACTGAACTAGCGTACAGGCAGAGCTATCGTGTGGATCAAATCATTGTGGATTTGTAGTGCGCTTGAAGACGGTTTATTTTAATGCTGGTATGGCTGCTGTGAGAAACTTTATATGGGGGACTCTCAGCTCAAACATTTCTGCATAGGTCATTTATACACCACAAACTCCTCATCAGGAGCGGAATATCTGATTGACATTTTGAGTGTCACAGTATCTCTGTTTAAAGCTGTGCGTTTCACCATCAAAGTCAATTTATTTTTGTACTAATATTACAGTCTCTCTCTCTCAAATCCCACCTCTAAGGTAAGTGGTGAAAACAAGGAACTTCGCTATTAGCTTTCTTTAAAAAGATTTGTACAGCTAAACAAGAGACACACTCACGCTGGTGTGAGAACAGTGCCACATGCGAACGTACACCAACTTTAGGCACATTTGAACACACACACACACACACACACACACACACACACACACACACACACACACAGCTGTGCTACAGGAGGGAGGCTGAAGCAGAATTCTCTTTTAGAGAACAAAACGGCGACCTCTGACCCCTGCTGATGCATGACGTGGGAGACGGTTGAAACCAATGCATTTGTGCTCTGAGAGATTAAAAAAAAAACAGAAAAACTACAGCACTCCATCATCAACACTAAAGCCCAAGCTGATCAACTGCTAAAGGAACGAAAGAGAGAATTGCTAGGACTAGTATTTCTTTAAAATAAAAGTGTTTCATCCTCTGCCGCTGGAGGATTGAGAGCGAGAGAGAGAAAAACATTGAGTGTGAGTTTCTACAGCCGCCCGGGCGCTCCAGCTCTTGTCTTCGGGGCTAATGAAAGGGTAATAATGTGGGAATCCCGTCTCTGCTGCCTCCGCACACCTGAAAACAAGGTTCTCAATCTCTTTTGCATTTAGACTCGTGTGTCGTTGTGGAGGAGGACAATGCTGTAATTGTGTTTTTCTCTGTTGCGACAAGGCATCTGTTCCAGGGCTGCCATCAACTGTCCATACTGCTGCAACTCTCTGAGAAAATGAGAGAAAAATCCATTTTATTCAGCAAAAGTGACAGTGAAGACATTTATAATGTTACATAAGATTTGTTGCAAATAATGCTGTTCTTTTGAACTTTTTTACTCATCCAAGAAGTTTCCACAAAAATATCAAGCAGCACAACTGCTTTTTAACATGGATAATAATCAGAAATGTTTCTTGAGCAGCAAAAAAAGCATATTAGAAGGATTTCTGAAGGATCTTCTGGAGACTGGAGTAATGATGCTGAAAATTCAGCTTTGATCACAGAAATAAATTACATCTGATTTTCATTTTAATATTTAGCAGTTTTTTTTAAACATTTATTTTCTGTATTTTTTGCTCAAATAAATGCATCCTTGGTGAGGAGAAAACAACTGCAAAATTCTCAACAAGAGTGTATAAAGTAAAAGTGATTTAGACTCCAAAAAACATAAATAAATGACAAACAAATTAAGCAAAGGTTATTTTATTCAGTTTGTTTTAGAAGAGTGTTGTATTAAAAAGTCTACCCTCCTGTTAAATAGCGACTACAGTAGTCAACATTCGAAGTGGATCAAAACCTTTCATCAAAGTTGTCCTAAAAGTTGTTCCTTATAGAGAAAAAAAGCTAGTTTATGCATTCATGACAAAACTACAAATAATGCACGACTGGCTGAACGTCTGACTGCCTCAAAAAAGATTACGCTGTAGCAAAGCAGTTATATAGTTTCGCAGTAATGCTTAAATTCTACAAAGGAATTTGACAAAACCCATTTTAAATCTGTAACAAAGCATTTCAATATGAAACAGAGCATTCAATTAGATATGACAAAAAATGAGTGGGATTTTCTGCAATAAAATAAGTAACTCAATACTTTCCAAAAAAACTATTTTAATAAACAATATTGAATTTTTTTTCTTCAACTTTTTACATTTTGATGTGTGAAGAGTTTTTTTTTTTTTTTTACATTTTTTTATGGCAGGCAGTTGGAAGTTGGAAGTATATATATATTAAAAAATCTAATTAGTAACATTATATATATTACATTGCATTACTATAATATTATAATTGTATAATTATCTACATTTTGTGAATAATACACTCACGTTGCGAACAGGAATGTGTATTAAGTCATGCTCATTTTAAGGATTTCAACTTTGATTACATCAGTCTGTATTTAATATTATCAATGAATCTGAAGAATGGAAGCTCTAACTCTAAGTGCATTTACACTTCCTGTATTTTCTGTGATTGGGTACACTGTAAAAAATGACTGTGATTTTAACGGTAAAAAACTGTGAAAATGCTACAGTACAAACCTGTTTACTGGTTAACGGTAATTTCCTGTAAACTTTACAGGGAAAAACCGTAAACTTACGTTCCCAGAATTCTCTGCGTTGCATTTCAAATTTTGTTTGAATTTGATGTTTTTTCTTTGAAATAACTATGTTTCTTCTTAATTTTTTCTCATCTGTTATGTTTATTAGGTTTGTATGTTACATAAAATGTTGTTAAATTAATGTTTATTGCATATTTCAGTTTAATGAGTCTCACCATGATGGTGTTTAGTGCTTGTGTGAATGACACCGTGCACCTTCTATGTATCTTATTATTTAAAAGCTGCTTGTGATGGGCTTTGTTTCACCACATGACTCTCTCATCACCACCTGCTTTTGGTGGTTACCAGTGTAATACAAAGGTACAAAACAGATTTCAGTGCTTCAATAAGTTCGTATATTAATATTATATCAGTTAAATTATGGTATTAAACTGTAAATATAAAGTAAAACCGTTAAACCTACAACAATGTAACTGTATTTTTTAAGGTATAAAACCGTCGTTTATAAAAATGTTTTTTCCTAAAGTTAATACTTTTTATTTTACAGTAAATCATTGACTCAAGCACCAGATTTAACCGTAGAAACAACAATGACAATGGCTGCCAACCGTAAAAGAAAAAAATGTTTTACCCGTAACTTTACGGTGGAATTCTGGCAACCCCAGCTGCCAGCGTTTTACCGTAGAATCTACGTTTTTTTTTTTACAGTGTAGTATGTCTGTACCATTGAGGCCGTCCTGCTCTTGTGCGTCCAGGAAGGGTGCAGGTCCCCAGATACGGACCGTGCCGTCGTCAGAAGCGCTGGCCATAAGATTGGGAATACAGGGGTTCCAGCTGACACAGTTCACTGTGCGTGTGTGTCCCGTCAACTCCATGATCGGCAGCTCGCTGCGCTTGTGCCAAATATATACTTTATGATCTGAGAGACACAGCAAGATTGAGTGAGATTCACTCGAAATGCACCTGAAGAAAGAAGCTGAGGAATAAACAAAAGTACCTTCACTGCCGCTAGCGATGAAATCCTCATTGTGTCCACCGAAGCAGGAGTGAATGGTGTAGAAGCCCTGTCTCACACCCTGATACTTCCTGACCAACACACGGTCCTGTAGGTCCCAGAGATGAACACCCTGCATAATGAACAAACAACAGGTTTGGTTAGGACAACATCACAATTTAATAGAAAGATGGTAGATGATAAGAATAACATTGCTGCAATACAATTTCATGCAATAATCTCAAAAATAATTGAAAATGAATTTTAAAAATTATAATTGTAGGAATTATTAATAATATTTATTATTATTTAATAAAACATCACACAATAAAATCTAAAAATCTCAACAATTATTGAAAATGAATGCATTAAAAAAAATATATAAATATATATATTTCTATATAAATGAAAATAAAAATATTACAAATTATTTATTATTATGATAAAAAAACGATTCTTTTACGATTTTTAAAAACATGAATTAGAAAAAGTAAATATTTGGGATATTGTAATATATATGTAACGTATGTTTGAGACACATGGGCTTACCTGAGTTGCTACATTTAACAAAGCTAATCTTCCATTCTTGGAAACAGTGAAAGACATTATAGGATGATCCTCCTGAACTCTACAATACAAACAGAGAGAGAAGCAGAAGGTCAGAGACATGTTTCAAAACTCAGAAGCGGCTGAAAGTCAAATCTAACAGCTGCTTACATGTTTCTGTCTGTTAGGTCCTCGAAACTGTATCCACGGATCCTCTGGTGAGTATCAGAGGCGAGAACAGTGCGGCCGTCGGCCATACACCAGAGGCACTGCACACGCACACCTTCCCACGACTCCAACAGGTTTCCGTCAAGATCCTGTCCAATCACAACCAACAACTCATTACTAAAGAGAAGCCTGGCGAATCCCACAATCAAACCTCTTTAAGTGCGTTCTGAACTTACACACTGGTAAAACTGCCCTCTCTGTCCTCCTGTAACGAAGCGCTTGCCGTCAGGGTTCCAGGCCACGCTGGTCAGGCTGTCCTCATGAGACTGACTCATCTTTGTCCGCAGTTCTCCTGTCTGACCGCCAGGTGGAAGAAGAGAGTCAGAGGTCAGAGCTGAGCTACAGTTGAAGGATCTAAAGATCGTACAGATGAAGATCTAAAACACTGTGGGAATTATTGAGATTTATTACACTATTTCATTTAAAGATAATAAATAACATAGTAACACACAGATAAAAAAAAAAAGTAAAAAAATAAAATAATTAATAATTATTTAATGTGAATTTGGAAAAGGAATCATAAATTAATTTATTTTAAAGTATTAATTCATTTTAATTAATAATTTATTAATAACAATAATACAATAAAATCTAACACAATATTTAAATTAAGAAAATAAATTAAAATTCTGTCATCATTTACTCACATGGTCCTAAAGAGTATATGTAAAAAAAATTTATCAAACAAAATATTTCTTGCTGAACCTACTTTTTGTAATCTCTGTTTGATGCTTTGCACAACAATGACTTTAAAGTATCTTTTCAGAGTAATTTCTCCAAATTTGATGTGTGATGAATTAAATTACCACATCATGTTAATTAATTAGATAAAAAAATGTAATCACTTACCAGCCCTAATTTTAATTCATTAATTATGAATTATTATTATATGAATTCGAAAATAGAAATGTACTACATTTTAATAGCTTTTAAGCTTTATTAATCATCATGTTATTTTAATACACATTTTAATTATTATTAATACATTTCCTTAATAAATATTCTTTCATAATTGAAATCGTGATATGTCCTAATTGAGATTTTGGATGTTGTAATAATGACGATGTATGTTAAATATGTTTTACGTAAGCTTCATGCATCAAACTGATTTGTGTTTTAAACACATAATACATGTTTTATCCGGCTTTTTTTTAAATCCTTTTTGAGGAGCCACAGAGAATGATGGAAAATGTCATATAAGCCTTGAGCCTCAAATGTGGCTGAATAAGTAGTTTTAAACTTCCCATCATGCTTAACACTGATTCTGCATCAGTAAGCAATACACACAGAAACTAAATTGTAGCACACATCCACCATTACAATTTATAATTCATTAAGTTATACTTCTCCCCACTATTTGCTTGAAATAAAAAAAAAATATATATATAATTAAATACCAATTTTCTTTTGCCATGAGTATTTAATTGACAAAATCTTTGGTTTCTAGCAAATTTTCAGCTAGGTTCATGTGCACTCATCGTCTTTCACTTGAACGCAACTTTACATTGGGAAAATCTCATGCTAAAATCCAGAAAATGCATATTTATGGGAAAAACTTACAAAAAAGAGATGTGAGCTGTGTTTACCTGAACATTCCACAGCCAGAGCTCAGAGCAATCGTCTGGGCCGCAGGCGATCAGGTAAACATCATCAGGACTCCAGGCGAGATACGACACACCGTACGCATGACCCTCCAGAGTCCGTATGAGCTTCAACTGATGCGAATCCTGTGTGTGAGAGAGCACATTTATACCTAACCATCGAGTCTCTTTAAATCAAGTTATTCAAGATTAGGTTCATTTAAAAAAAAAGGGTCACCGTCACTTTAAAATCACCAACTTTCTTTAAACAAACAGAGCAATGTTTTGTTGCATGTGACAGACATCCTCACTCACCGGCTCCACCTGCCAGATAATCACAGTCGTGTCTTTCGAGCCGGTGGCGAGTTTAGCGCCGTCGTTGGAGAACTTGCAGAACCAGACTTCATTGCAGTGCTCTGTGAGGATCTGCTGCGTGTAACAGGGAAACTGTTTCCTGCAAACACAAGAACAGCCGCTGCATGTGAAATCTCTGAGGACGGAGGGGAGCGTTAGAAAGAGTTAACGTGGCACACCTGCTGCAGACGTGATCCAGCAGTAAGGACACGGAGTCCAGACTGGAGTCCAGTTTGGTGTTGTGATAAAGGCAGTGATCTCTCTGCATCTCCACGGCCTGTCTGAGCAGCGTCTGCAGCCGCCGAGGGGGCAACATTACAGACGGGGGCAGGTACGCTAAATAACAAACACAAACACACAATTATAAATATAGACACATGATCTGAAAATAATAGAAAACAGTGTAAATAACGAAAGACTGTGTCTATAAACTTGAAAAAAAATCTGCCACCACACAGTTTGAGCTAAATTGGACAAATTCTCCTTTCTGAGATGTCCTTAACATGTTAACTGTCACTCACATTTTTGAACACAGACGTTAAAATGCATGATCCAAATCTAAATTTGTATAATTCATGACTGAAAACATTTTGTAACATGACTTTGATGTACCATTTTCATGGTAACCCAATGTTTGATTTTAAAATAGGTTGCAAAGGATGAATTTTGAGAGTTTAAGTTTTCAAGTGATTTATCATTTCTGATTATATCTAAAGTGTCAGGGAACAAAGAAGACTTTTTTTTTTTTTTTTTGACAAAGGTCAGAACTTCTGTTATGATGGAGGTTTTTGAGGTGCACTCTTGCCATAAATGAATCTATTACTTTTCCTACATAATTTTTAACAAAAAAGATTGGTAAAATATCTATTTAGGAGTCTTCGACCTTTCCAACGGTATATAGTTTTGTTAAAAGGTGCAAACAATTCAAAATAAATACATTACATTTACATTTATTCATTTAGCAGAGGCTTTTATCCAAAGCGACTTACAGATGAGGACAGTGGAAGCAATCAAAAACAACAAAAAGAGCAATGATATATAAGTGCTATAACAAGTCTCAGTTAGGTTAACACAGTACACCTAGCATGGGATTTTAAATAATATAATATAAAGAAAACAGATAGAATAAAAAAAGAATAGAGCAAGCTAGTGTTAGAGGTCTTTACACACACACACACACACACACACACACACACACACACACACATACAATTGCATAATTAATGAAAAGAAAATAGAATATAAAAAGATTAGAAAGGTAGTTAAGATTTTTTTAAAGAATAGATTTGGAATAATGAGTGTTATTAGAGGGTCAAATAAAGATGGAAGAGATGTGTTTTAAGCCGATTCTTGAAGAATAAATAATAACAAACCATTCAAAAAATGCAAAAAGGTTTTCTTTTATGTGTAATGATAAAAGTATAACAAATTATATTCATTTTATAAATATTGTACAAATAATGGCAGTGGAAAAACTAAATAAAACCAAAATTGGGGTGATATATTATGCATCCATAATAAAATGCATTGAGTCTATGGTGTGTCCTCACTTATATAGCTCTGTAAATATGTGTGTGTGTGTGGTTGTGCACTCACTCTGGAGTTTGTCCAATAATCTACATCGTGATCCAGCGCCTTTTCCCTCCCATTCAGCCTTTGCCTTCAGATCCTCAGGGTGACTGCACATCAGATACCTTAAAACACACAGCCAATCAGAGTGAGCCATCAACAGACGTCAAAGCCATTACAATCACAAAATGATTCTCACTTTCTTTAGAGCACAACAGTAGGAAATTGGAAATAAAAATGACATTCTAAGTCTATACAGCAAAATGTATTTTTAGCAATAACAAGTAAACCTTACAAGTAGAGTATGTTAATGTGCATGTTTGTGTCGTGTTTAGTACCCGCTGAGCACGTGGATTCGATCGGTGTTGTATTTGAGCGGAGTCAACTCTCCTCTCAACACCTGAAGAGCTTCCAGAACTTTTCCGTCCTCCAAATACTCCAGATACTTCTGCTGTAATAACAGAAACTTCATCCGCTAGAAGAGAGAACGAAGAAAGATTGACTTTCAGTAGCACCTCAGTGACTCAAACATTTCTCAGATATACGGCTCAATAATCCACTTTACATTCACACAACAGTCACAACTAAAACATGGTTACAAGTAAAATGGCACAAAATCTGAGCCCCCTTTTAAGGACACAGACAGTGTGAATGCAAAGACAACTGGGTTCTTTTTAAAGTTGTTTCACTTAAATCTTTTTTCTAGGAAAGACTGGTCTTTACGACGACTAGTGGTCGCGCCATCTGTACATAAAAGGGCACTAAGTTAAAAATAATATGTCTAATTTTTCTGTTGCACCATGGAAATGATTCTATCCATAAATTAAATATTTCTGGAAAAATATCAGTTGAAATAAAACCGCAGATAGTGAATCACATCAAAAAGCTAATTTCTTAACCTAGTTTCTTTAGAAATATATGATGTTGACATTTACACTCATTTACATTTTAAATAAACAGAATATTATGTGAATAAATGGCTCTTCAAAATAAACCTAATCTAAACAGCGTTTGATTCCTCAATGTGCATGTCAAATAAAATCAACTCAACAAAGTTTTTTTTGTATCATTTGTGTTTATTTACATTAACTTCAAATAGTTTCTGATTGTTGTTCACATATAAAATACTTAATTACACTATTTCATGATAAAGTATCAAACTTATTTTTACAGAAAATTATGTGAGACAAATTAAGTTAGAATCAACCTTAACACGAGAAGCAACTACTTCTGTTCTCTAATTTGAAGGACGATATTTGATCATCAGGGGTAAATGTCATATTATGTGATTATGCATTACATTACATAGCGCTTACAACTCACTAGTTATGTTCTGCCTTAAAGGAACAGTTCAGCCCAAAATGAATATTTACTGAACTATTTCACTCTAGGAAGCATTACTATGGATTATGAACTTCTGAACCAGAAGTGATGGTTTACAGTTTAAATGTCTCAATGACGCAGCTTTTCTCTTCACAAGATGTTAACTGATGGACTGGAGCAGTATGGATTATTTGTGGATTATGGTGATGGTTTAATCAGCTGTTTGGACTCATTCTGAAGGCACCCATTCACTGCTGATGATCCATTGGTAAGCAAGTGATGTAATGCTAAATTACTCCATATCTGGTCCCATTAATAATTTTTTTTAACAAATTATCATTTTTGGCTAAGCTATTAAAGATCACATGGTGTAACCAAATCAAGCACAAGAGTTGGTTACAAACTAGTTAAGTAATAAGCCTTTCTACAACACTACAGAAGATCAGTCCGGTGCTCTTACCACAATAGCGCTGGGTGAATGCATCAATGCTTTCAGTTCATTGAGGTCATTTTCTGCCTGTGTCCCACAAAGAAACAAAAGCATTAGTTCAGCATTTTCATCCAGCATTTTGGGAGGAAAAATATCACCATAAACCATTAGGGCCGTGCGATTATTCGAAATCGAAATAAAATCGCGATTTGAGTGTGCGCGATTTCTAAACCGCTTTATAGCACAGTTTTCTCACAGTACATTAACTGAACCAATCAGGATGCAGCGCACCTAAGTGGAGCGCGAGAACAGAACAGACTGGACATTTACCTAACTCCAGGTTCACACACTGTCTGTGATGAGTAGCCTTTTTTTTTTTTCAAGCCCATGTTAACGGATCAGAACATTCACACTGCACGCAGTAAAAAGATGAGAACAGAAAAGGTTATAAATAGAAAGGTGCGAAAAGATTTAATATGATCTGAGCACGCGCATGTGGTTTTGTTAACAGAGCAAAGAAAATCTGCGTGCCAGCGGATAGATTCGCGCTCGCGCATGATTTTAATGTACTTTCGCCTTACAATAATGCGCTCCCGTTGCTGCTTCTGAACCGCGTACACATAACTTACTGTATACGCACTGCAGACGGAGTACGTGTGACCCTTGGGCAATAAATATATTGGGCAAAACATATAACACCTGAGGCACCGCTACAGTGAGCTCTATGACCGATGCATGGCAAAAATAAATAAATAAATCCCTGAACACGGGTTTTATTTTTTTTTATTTTTTGCCATATGTCTAGACATTTTGTTTGACATCTTTACTTAGTGATTATTTTAACTTATGTCTGTTCTAGAGACATGCTACAACTTTTTGATAAAGCTCTCATTGGTTTTCTTTTGGAAATATGTTTCAAATTTATACTGAATGCATTTATGACTGTAAAGCATGTCTGTGAGTGTCAAAATCATGATTAAAATCGAAAACGCAAAATTGATAAAAAAAAATCGTGATAGTTTTTTTTTGTCCATATCGCACAGCCCTATCAACCATATAGGGTTTACTTTAAAAACAGTCAAGCTCAGACAAAATAAGCCATGTTAACCTAAAAAACTTAATTAATTGGAATTAAATATAATAGCCCCTGGACTCTTCAGTTACTCTTCAATTGTCTAAATATCTTAGATAGCAAAGCACCAAAAGTGTTGTGTATTTTAAAGAAATATTAAATAAGCAAAACACAGATTTAAATTCTAAAACAATAGATATATTTTTCAAAATGATGATGAGACAAATGAAAATGAGTATATTATGAATTTGTTTATTTGATTGTGCTATTGCTTCAAAATTCATCAGCATTTTATGCACAAAAAGAAAAAAGAAGCAGTATATACCTCTCTAAATAGATGGAAAACTAGAAATGAATTAGGTGGAAAATAGGATTCATCTTTGCCACTGTTAGTTCGGGGAGCCAGAAGACAAGGAAAATTACACCCAAAACTCCGTCAGAAACAGCTGCTTCAGCGGTCCAAACTGTTCCTCAAGCCAGAAGCACGATCAACTAAATGTGCAAATAATTTCTAGAGTTTATCTTATTCCACCATGAGCTCTGAAAAGCATTTCCCTAAAGGTTGAACATGATTGTTGTTTCTGCCCGAGAGCTTGGTTTCAATAGTCCAAACTCTCCTAAATAAACTGAGAGACAGTCAAATAAACCTGCTTCTTCCTGTATGAAATACAACATAACTGGATTGTTTTTATTTCCACCCATTTAAACTGCACTGCAGTCAAAAATGAGAGTCCACTTTTCAAACAGCTTTAGACTCTTTTCTTTCAGTTTACTCATGAAGTGTACAGGAAAGGGAAAGAATGTTTTTTTTTTTAAATCACACTTACAATTGCTGCATTAAAGAATCAAAATGTTAAAGTCTTGGCAAAGCTTTACCAAAAACAAGAGCAAAACTCTTTATGCACACAAAATCAGAAGGAATTAAGCTTTTTTTTTTATGACCTTTCACCGTCCCCACATACACATTTACATGACCTTTGACCTACAGTTCACCCATCAGTCTGCATGCTCATCCTTAGTAAACATGACACAGCATTCACAATTAAAAAACCCTATGCTTTCCACGACTGTTGTTTAATTATTATTAAAACGGTATTTAATTAAGATGTTTTAATTTAAAAAGTAAATCTCTATTGGGCAGAACTTTGTTTGCCAAAATGGAATGGAATTGTTGAAATTACAATTTTATTTTAAAGGATTATTTAAATTGTTCAAGTTGTATACATTCATTCGATTACCACCATTTTCCATAAAAAAATGATTTTATCATAAAAAAACCCTGAAAAGTTTAAAAAGACAATACTGAAGTTCTAAAAAAATAAAACATGATATATGGAACTATAAGTGTTAAAATATAATAAATTATTTAATCAATAAAATGTTATGATCCTTTTTTATTATTCAAATTTATTTAAGGATTTGATCCCTGCTGAAGTTTGCCCACTTGCAAAGAAATGAAGGGTCTGCAATTTTTATGGTAGGTTTATTTTAATGTATAGAGACAGAATATCAACAAAAACAAATCCAGAAAAAACACATTATATAAAAGTTTAGAAACTGATTCGCATTTCAGTGAAATAAGTATTTGATCCCCTACCAACCAGCAAGAATTCTGGCTCCCACAGACTGGTTACGTGTCCATGTGGAACACAGATTAGTCCTGTCACTTTAAGAAGTTACTCCTAGGGGCCTGTTTACACCTGGTCACTTCATGCATTTTTCTGATCGGATTTCTATCTGATCGTGAAAAGACCAGGTGTAAATGCACATTCAAACACATTTGAGACAGATAAAAATCCGATCACTCAAACCACTTCAGGAGGTGTCTGGGATGCATTCCAGATGAAACTGGACAAGTGTAAATGCATCTGGTTGTTGAAACCACATATGTCAATTTTACTCTCTCAAAACATTCAAAATAATAAGCCTGTTATAGGCTATATTACACTATAGTCAGATATGACAGTGATAATGCAACGAAGTTTGAAGTGCATTTCTTCAGCAAGCAGATGTGCAAACTTTCCAGTGATGATGCCGCGCTCTCCTATTGTGGGATTTGATATTTAAATGAGCTGATAACTAATAAAATACAGTGCTCATCTTTCGTTTTTGTTGACTCCATTAAAATTTAAATGAAGTGCGGGAATTGAAGATCAGATTTAAATCCGTTTTGAAACGACACATTTATGTGGCCAAGTGTAATTGGAAACGTTTCAACAAACGTTGATAAATCAGAGAGATATCCCATCAGTGAAAACACATGAAATGACTAGGTGTAAACATGCCACTAATGTCAGTTTGTTAGGTGTATAAGACACCTGTCCACACAATCTGTATCTTCCATTCCAACCTCTCCTTGACTTGAATGGGCAACAAGACCATCAGCAAGAAGCTTGGTGAGGAGGAGACAACAGTGTAATTATTCAGAAATGGAAGAAATACAAAACAACCATGAATCAGCCTCAGTCAGGAGCTCTGTGCAAGATCTCACCTCATGGGGTAAAGATGATGATGAGAAAGGTGAGGGATCAGCCCAGAACTACACGGGAGGAGCTTGTTAATGATCTTAATGACCCCAAGAACACCATCCCTACAGTCAAGCACTAAGGTGGAAACATTGTGCTTTAGGAATGTTTTTCTGCTAAGGCTACTGGACGACTTCACTGCATTTAGGGGCAAATGGACTGTGAAATCTTGGTCGAGAACCTCCTTCCCTCAGCCAGAACACTGAAGATGGATCATGGATGGGTCTTCCAGCAGGACAATGACGCGAAACATACCACCAAGACAACAGAGGAGTGGCTCAAGAAGAAGCACATTAAGATCATGGAGTGGCCTTGTCAGTCTCCAGACCTCAGTCCTACAGAAAATCTGTGGAGGGAGCTGAAACTGTGAGTTTCCAACAACAGACAAGAAACCTCAAGGATTTAGAGAGGATCAGTAAAGAGGAGTGGAGTAAAACCTCTCCTGAGACGAGTGCAAACCTGGTGGCCAACTACAAAAAACTTCTTACCTCTGTGCTTGCCAACAAGGGTTTCTGCAAGTACTAAGTCATGTTTTGCTTGGGGATCAAATACTTCTTTCACTCACTGAAATGCAAATCAATTTCTAACCTTTATATAATGTGTTTTTTTCTGGGTTTTTTGGCTGGTATTCTGTTTCTATCCATAAAAATAATCCTACCATAAAAATTAGACCCTAATTGGCAAACGTACAAAATCAGCAGTGGATCAAATAAATATTTTCCCCACTGTAAGAGATTTAATGATGAAAAGTAGCCAATTTATCCGCTAGGAAATGACTGGAAAAAACTGTGTTTGTTTATTATCGTTATATTTAGTGGCATTCCAGCTACCAGAGCTATTTTCATGGTTAGAGACAAGTGAAAAATAGAAAAATTAAATTGTTAACAACAAATAATAATAAAAAAAAAAATTACAAAAGTAAAAAAAAAAAAACAATTACGTCTATCTATGATTAAATATATTAAAAACTAAATCTGGCCTAACTTCAAACTTAAAAAAATGAAAAGACTTTTCATAAGAATTGGAACATGGTTAAAATTCTGCCAAAAAATACAGACTCTGATTTTGATGAAAGGTTACGAGGACAAACATTTTCTTTACTATGCACTGATCACACAAAACAAAAGCAATGTAAAAGTAATTAAGAAAGCACTAGGCATGAAAATAGTGTCAACTTTGACAGATTCAGGATAAAGGTGACTATCCCTCCAAATAACTTCTGACTCAAAATCATGATATTACATATCACACTTGGCATAAGCTCACCTTGTCCCATTCGCCTTCCATGATGTGGTTCCGGAACTTTGTGGCTGATGGATGCTCCAGTCTACAGCCAGATTCCTGCATTAACAAATCCACCGTCTGACTGGAAAGAGACAGAGAGACCTCACAAACATGAGTAATGCATCACAGTGCATTCAACCCTTCCCATTTATCTGACCTTTAGCGAAAACAATAACTAAACCTTGATTGTTTCTAATTGCTTTATCTCGGAGTAAAACAACAGCTGGCGTCTCAAGTACTGTTTGCATCCTATCTGACATGGAAAAGAAAGTTAAAAGGCCAACTATCAACTTGTGTGTTCCTAACATATGTATTACCCATTTCATTAAAGCATTAACACACTAATGCCTTGCTAAATAATGCAAATAATTACAGCTGAAGGGGTCAAGGGGATTTTATATTTAATTACCTGCATCACTCTGCCACATCGCAACTCTTATGCATGTCATATAGATTTATTATGGCATGTAGTGGTCCTATATTCAGAATTGAACATTTCTGAAAATATATTTTTAGGTTATTAAAGACTGAAAAACAAGCTCAAACATGCTGATGAAAATGATGGCGGTGACTGGGATGCTACAGACAGGTGAAGGTTTCTAGAAAGTGTTCTGAATGCAGGGTCTGACAGAATTACGTCATGCTATGATTGCAAAAGAGAGAAAGAGTGTGTGTGTGTTTGTGTAAGGGGGGAGGGGATGGATGTTTTTTCAGTTTTTACTGACGTTTTCAGCTCATCTTGCAGTAGAGATCTCGGACGTGAGTTTTCAAGTACGCTGATCTGGACTGCGATCGTTTTTGGGGTTTGAATCTGAATGACAGCTGATGGCTTTAGCAGATCTTCACTAAAATTAGATTCGAGCTTCTTTCTAATGTAAACCAGCTGCTACATACACACACACACACATTCCACAGCCGCCATTAAAAAGCAAACACACAATGTCAAAATGATTTGATAATGCGTAAACACACATATGTAATACATCGCCAGAGGGATGTTGATATGTACTGAATTTATCTGTACGTTACTTTTGACACTATTAAAGCTCAAATATGTTTTCGGGGCCCGACAAATATTTGACAGGCGTGCTGTCATCTGTGATCGCAAGTCTCTTTGTGTCTAGCGTTAACTGATTACGTTGTAGATATCTGTATCTCATTTTGTCAGGCAATAAAGATTTTGACTGTCATAAAACACGATGTTTCGTCGCGAGTTCGCTTCGTTGATCACATATCGGCTACAAAATCTGCGATCTGTCAAAACAGAACCGACTCGGTCCGGTGGTGCTCTTCATTACCGCGACACTTACTTCAGCCCTAACCCGTTCAGATGCTGTCCGATGAGGCGGATCATGTCCTCCTCCGCCTGAGACAGACGCTTCTTCTTCTTCAGGGAACCCGAACCTGTCCCGGAGGCCCCCGAAGCCGAGCCTGCGTTGCTCTGGAGGCCGTTGGCATCTCCATTCTGCGCGCTGGCCGGGTGGTTCTGTTCCTGTCCCGTCCCGTTCGACTGCATGTTGGTGCCGGTTCGGCTGAGGTGGGTTGCTGACGTAAGGCCTGCTGAAGCACCGGGCTCTCCTACTCCCTCCGCCGACGAGGCTCGGCGCTTCTTCCGCGGGGGCGGCGACGCTCCGCCGGTGTCCGAGTCGGAGGAAGAGGAAGCGGAGGCCAGAGTTTCCTCACCGAGAGCGGCCGTGGTTAGAAGCCGGTGAAGCCCGGGGGAGGGGAAAGAGGCGTCGGGCTCCCGCGGTCCAGAGCGCGTTCCGTACGAGGGTCTTTCGTCTTGTTGTTGTTGCTCTCCAAACAGCTGCAGATCTAATGGCGTCCAGACGTGTTGACGTCACCGGACATTCCCCTGTTGCCTCACTTCCGGACGGAGCCCGGCCAAAAGGGGGCGCACGCAGAATTTTACCACAGACTATTAATTCATCAATAATTATGATTGTATATACATGGATTAACAGATTATCAGATCAGTGAATCAATTAAATTTATATAGAACCTGGTTTTTTCTTGTTGTTGATAATAGTCCTTTCTATTTTTCATGTGGGTCAGTGGTAGAGTATTGGGTTAGCAGCGCAAAAGGTTGTGGGTTCGATTCCCAGGGAACACATGTTAGGTAAAACAATCTTAGCCTGAATGCATTGGAAGTCGCTTTGGATAAAACTGTCTGCTAAATGCATAAAATTTTATTTATTTTCTATTACTGTCACAACATATAGTCACATTCACCCATCTATCTATCTATCTATCTATCTATCTATCTATCTATCTATCTATCTATCTATCGATCGATCCATTTATCTATCTGTCTGTCAATGTTGTCTTTTTTATTTTAAACATTACTTTCTAGTGCTACCCTACTAAGGTTTTGTTATAATAAAAATTCAGCAAGAAGCTACTAAAGTTTGGCTGTTTAATGTACCTTTTTAAGACTCTTTAAATCATATTTCTTATTCTGTCAAAAAATAAAACATATCTGAGCTTCTAAATCCACAATCTACAAAATATATTATAAGTAATAATCTGATCTACAACCATGAGTTTCACAGAGTGTACATGAAACAAACTGAATGTCACGAGTGAATGTGAGTGTATAAAAAAGCATTAAAACATCAGACTGCCTGCTGGGATTGAGATACAGACCAGGAGATGTTTAAGTATTAAAATGCCATTCGTTAAAAAACTTTCTGACTACATGTCAATAAGAATATGGTCTCAGTGTGATATTCTCAGTTAAAGCTATACATGAAATACAAATATAGAATAAAATTCTCCCTTCTGTTGATGCTTTCATTATAGAATTAAAATAATGAATGATATACAACATTTAAAAAAAAAAAAAAAAAAAAAAAAAAAAATATTGAAGTGGCATTTAGCCAAGTATGGTGACCCATACTCAGAATTTGTGCTCTGCATTTAACCCATCCGAAGTGCACACACACAGAGCAGTGAACACACACACACACACACACTGTGAACACACACCCGGAGCAGTGGGCAGCCATTTATGCTGCAGCGCCCGGGGAGCAGTTGGGGGTTTGATGCCTTGCTCAAGGGCACCTAAGTCGTGGTATTGAAGGTGGAGAGAGAACTGTACATGCACTCCCCCCACCCACAATTCCTGCCAGCCCAGGACTCGAACTCACAACCTTTCGATTGGGAGTCCGACTCTCTAACCATTAGGCCACGACTTCCCAGCATTTTCATGTTCTGTTGAAGAGATGAATGTGCCTTTGATCTGACTACTTAACCCCTTAATGGCTAGTATTTTGAGTTTTTAGCTCCTGATCGTGTGTTCGTTAACAATTAACAGAATTTCCATCATTGTCTATTTTATACTTTTTATGTGCTTTACTTTTT
This sequence comes from Carassius carassius, assembly GCF_963082965.1. Taxonomy (NCBI): domain Eukaryota; kingdom Metazoa; phylum Chordata; class Actinopteri; order Cypriniformes; family Cyprinidae; genus Carassius; species Carassius carassius. The sequence goes on from NC_081772.1 coordinate 3,763,694, forward strand.
GTGTGTTTTATGTGCTAACATTTTCAATAATTACAAATAACAATTCAGTTTACTGTAACCTGATCCTTATATGGATGCATATGTTCTTTATCAGCATTTTTTACTAAATGAAAGTGTATAAAGCATGAAAAACTCAACAGACCAGATGGATCTGTCTCAATGATGGAACGTGCTTTTAAAATACGACAAACAATAGATGTTTTTCAGGTAATACAACCTTTGGCTGTCGTTTTTAATGGGTAATTTTTCAGCGTTATTGTCTATGTGCTGCAGACAATGTTGAGCTTCTGTGTTCATTAGGGAGACTCTGTCCCCTTTCTATTGTTTCTATTAATAAAAAGTGGAAAAGGCCCAAAATAATATAAACTAAAATGTCAATGTCCTCCTTATCCTCTCTTCTCAGGGTTTGTCTGGTATTTGATGTGGGAGAGAGACTGCGGTCGTCTTTGCGACAGGCTTGTCTTTGCCCTTCATGAAGAAAGTGAGCAGTTCTCCTTTTCCTTTTACATAGATGGGTCCTCTTCTGACAAAACGGAAACCGTACTCCTTCAGGATGTTACAGCAGTCCTCCACCACCTGTGGAGCACCAGCACCAGAAGAACACAGATATCTGTATCATTCACAAAAACAATTGCAAGCTATGACCTCAGAATTGTGCTTGAAGTTTTAAGAAGAAAAGTCTGAAGAGTTAGATATAAACTGGCAATTGCAGAAAAAGTCAGAACTGTGAGATAAAAGGTCGCAGTTACTTGATAATTTTTTTTCTGTGACAAACTAAAATGTCACAATTGCATAATGCAAACTCAGAATTCAGATTAAATTTTTTTTATAAATGTGAGATGTAAACTTAGAATTCTGAGAAAAAAAGTCAAAACCTTGAGATATGTGTAAAACATGTAAATGTTTGTCAAAAAGGCATAATATTGAACATTTAAATGACTGATATTAAAAATATAATTTTAATTTTATTTTATGTCATATTGGCCAGTTATTTTTAAAATAACTTTTAAAAATAAAACAAATAGAAAACGTCTAATAAAATGAACATTTTATCACCTGTATGTTACCCATTACCCCAGTGGACTCCATTCGACTGGCCACATTTACAGTGTTTCCCCAAATATCGAAATGAGGTTTGCGAGCGCCAATCACTCCAGCTAACACACCCCCCTTATTCAGACCTGACAATAAAACACACACAAACAGCATGGTCACAGTATCATAAATTTAACACATCCTCAACTCTATTATTATAGAAGCAGAAGTAATATGTGTCTGTAGTTCAGTCAGATGCTTTCTGACCTATGCGCAGCATGAAGTTATTGAATGACTGTTTGTTTAGGTTTCCAAGTGTGACTTTCATAGCCAGTGCAAAGTCTGCCAAATCAGCAAAGTGTTGCCAGCGCTCTAAGATGGACTGATCCTCTATCTGTGTAACACACAAATCATCATCATCATTAGTAACACAGTATTTATTAGTGTATTATGAGCTGTAGTTTGTGTTGTGGAGCTGACCTTGCGGTCGGTGTATCTGTTGGTGTTGCTCTCCGGCGTCACGCCTGATGCAGCCATGTATGTGCTACCAATGGTCTTGATCTTCGTAATATAGCGAAAGTCTGTGCGATCCAGAAGCTACTCAGAATCAAAAAAGGCATTGTATGATATTAAAGAGAACTTCTGCTGAACAAATAATGACATATATGAAGAAATAAAGGACAAGAGGCACTCACACTGTCAAAGTCAGAGATGATCTCATTCAGGATTCGGAGGCATTCTATCCCTCCATTGTTTATACTCTCCTCCGTATAAAAGTCAGAGAAGTTAGGAATAGAGGCGAACATCACACCAATCTCATCATAAGACTGACTGTAAAGTTCCTGCAATAGACAAATAGAAATCAATGTGCACTTTTATTAATGACTAAACTAATATAAAGATTACTCGGACATGAATATAGAGAAAAGGTAATTATTTTTTTACTCGCAATTCTGAAAATCCTGTTATAAGCCTGTTATGAGTTATAAAAGATTATATAAAGATATCTATTATATAATTTTATATGATAAAATTATATACAGATATAAAATCACAACTGCAAGAAAAAGTGAGATAAAAAGTTGCAATGACCTTTTTAATTTATTATTCCATGGCCTAAACAGAAAATGCTGAATTGCAAGAAAAAAAAAGCCAAAATTGCGAGATGTAAACTCTGATTTAAGTGAAAAGAATTTTTAAAATGCGAGATGTACACAAAAGTCAGAAGTATGGGATATAAGATAAAACTGACATAAAATAGCAAAAAAAAAACAAACAATTACGATATGTAAACTTAGAATTCAGAGAAAAAAAGCCAAAATTCCGAGATGGAACTTTTGATTTAAGAGGCAAAATGTAAAAATAAGAGATGTACGCAAAAGTCAAAAGTATGGGGTATAAGAAAATGTATAAACTGATATAAACCTGCAATAAAAAAAAAATATATATATATACATATATTTAGTCTATATAATTAAAGATAGGCTATTTAAACTATAATTATGATAAGTAAACTTAGAATTCAGAGAAATAAAAGGCAAAATTGCAAGATGGCAATTTTTTAATTTCGAGAAAAAGCGTAAAATTACGAGATGTAAACTCAAAATTTAGAGAAAAAAAGGTAGAATTGAGAGATTTAAGAAAAGTAGGATTAAGGAAATAAGGTTAAAATTGTTATTCCGTGGCATAAACAAGCTTCTATAAATACCTCATCTCTCTTCTTGGAGCCCAGGAAGTGTTTGGCCACGTGTTCAGGAAGCATGTTAGTGACCAGCGCCTCGTTGTATGTTCTCATTTCATACACTTTCTCCTTCTGATCATGTACCTCAATCTTCCACAGAAACAGTTTACGTGACTGTTTTTCCACCTGATAGAGGAACAAAATACAGAAATAACATGCTAATATTTGTGAAAAATGGAGGAAAGGAAATAAACTTGACTTTTTAAGCTATTGTTGGACATACTTGACGTGCAAAGTAGTAGAAACTCATCATCATGATGATAATCATCATGGTCAGCAGATATCTGGTGGGAACCACTGAATAACTGAAAATAATGAAAAACTATTTCAGGTGTCAGACAATTTTCAAGAGTGGTTTGAAGCGCAATTTAACCTTGCATTTGATTTATTAAACACACAATCCAATTTAACTGGGTGTAAAATAATATAAATAAGTCAATGTCATGTAAAAATAAATGTAATATATATATATACACACACATATATATATATATATATATTAATCAACAACACTGATCATAAACAGAAATGTTTCTTGAGCAGCAAAGCAGAATATTATTATGATTTCTGAAGGATCATGTGACACTGAAGACTGGAGTAATGATGCTGAAAATCCAGCTTTGCGTCAGAGAAATAAATAGCATCTTAAAATATATTCAAATACACATCAGTTATTTTAAATTGAAATACTATTTTACATTATGATTCTACTGTATTTTCTGTCAACAGATCTTCTGGACCCAAACTCAAGCTTTTCTCACCTGTAGTCAAGGTAGCGAATTAAATCATAGATGTCGTAAATGTACATCCAGCTGTGGATGTTTACAGCCCCGGTTGCTATTGTAACCAACAGCATGAGCGCCAGCTTGACCACATGGCTGAGCTGCACGAGCATGACAGTTGCCACAAGTGACAGCACTGATATGTATCCGTAGTGTTTGGGGTTCTTGGCACATCCGCCGTCCCCCAGTGACTCGAGGGTCATGCCGGATGTGGTGTTCAGAAGCACAAAAGGAGGCTGAACACAGCTC